>NC_041351.1:4876411-4881411 GCF_004354835.1 Perca flavescens
AAGTAAGTAAGTAAGAAAGAAAGTAAAAAAGTAAGTAAGTAAGAAAGAAAGAAAAAAAGTAAGTAAGAAAGAAAGTAAAAAAGTAAGTAAGTAAGTAAGAAAGAAAGAAAGAAAAAGAAAGTAAAAAAGTAAGTAAGTAAGAAAGAAAGAAAGAAAAAAAGTAAGTAAGTAAGTAAGAAAGAAAAAAGTAAGTAAGTAAGAAAGAAAGTAAAAAAGTAAGTAATAAGTAAGAAAGAAAGAAAGAAAAAAGTAAGTAAGTAAGTAAGAAAGAAAAAAGTAAGTAAGTAAGTAAGAAAGAAAGTAAAAAAGTAAGTAATAAGTAAGAAAGAAAGAAAGAAAAAAGTAAGTAAGTAAGTAAGAAAGAAAAAAGTAAGTAAGTAAGTAAGAAAGAAAGTAAAAAAGTAAGTAATAAGTAAGAAAGAAAGAAAGAAAAAGAAAGTAAAAAAGTAAGTAAGTAAGAAAGAAAGAAAGAAAAAAAGTAAGTAAGTAAGTAAGAAAGAAAAAAAAAGTAAGTAAGAAAGAAAGTAAAAAAGTAAGTAATAAGTAAGAAAGAAAGAAAGAAAAAGTAAGTAAGTAAGAAAGAAAAAAGTAAGTAAGTAAGTAAGAAAGAAAGTAAAAAAGTAAGTAATAAGTAAGAAAGAAAGAAAGAAAAAAAGTAAGTAAGAAAGAAAGAAAGTAAAAAAGTAAGTAAGAAAGAAAGAATAAAAGTAAGTAAGTAAGTAAGAAAGAAAGAAAGAAAGTAAGTAAGTAAGAAAGAAAGAAAGTAAAAAAGTAAGTAAGTAAGTAAGTAAGTGAGAAAGAAAGAAAGAAAGAAAGTAAAAAAGTAAGTAAGTAAGTAAGTGAGAAAGAAAGAAAGAAAGTAAAAAAGTAAGTAAGTAAGTAAGTAAGTAAGTAAGTAAGTAAGTGAGAAAGAAAGAAAGAAAGTAAAAAAGTAAGTAAGTAAGTAAGAAAGAAAGAAAGAAAGAAAGAAAGAAAGAAAGAAAGAAAGAAAGAACGTAAGTACGTACAGTAAAGGCCAAAAGTTTGGACACACCTTCTCATTCAATGCGTTTCCTTTTTATTTTCATGACTATTTACATTGTAGATTCTCACTGAAGGCATCAAAACTATGATTGAACACATATGGAATTATGTACTTAACAAAAAAACGTGAAATAACTGAAAACATGTCTTATATTTTAGATTCTTCAAAGTAGCCACCCTTTGCTTTTTTATTAATAAGGTAAAAAATTCCACTAATTAACCCTGACATGCACACCTGTGAAGGTAAAACCATTTCAGGTGACTACCTCACAGTGTTGGGAACGTTACTTTAAAAAAGTAATTAGTTATAGTTACTCACTACTTGTTCAAAAAAGTAACTGAGTTAGTAACTGAATTACTCTATAATAAAAGTAACTTGTTACCAGGGAAAGTAACTACTTGCGTTACTTTAAAAAAAGTTACTTTTTAGCAGTTTTCACAAGTCAGTTGAAATGAGTAGAACAGACAGGTGTTTAACGTACATAACTTTCGATATTTATTGCACGTCGACAAACAACAAGAGGTTTATCCTGCACTTCAAGTATTATCTTTGTAAGAAAAGTAAACAGTTACACCATATAAACTTATATGACACATATACTTTTAACACCTGCCTGTCATACGGTTGACTTCAGCCTGTGTCATAGGTTTTTGTTGTGAGGCAGAAAGATCTAGCTTTTGCTGCTTGGAGGACTTTGCTCCGAGTCCTTCTTTGCTAGCAGATGGCGAGCGATCATCTGTGGTGGAGGTATCGCTGGTTTTGGCCACTAGCTTTGTAGATGCGTGTGTCGTTGTGAGATGCTTCATTAAATTAGAGTTGCTTATAACGGATGTCGACAAAGTCTTCGCTCCTGATCATAATGTACACATGCATGTTCTTGCCTTTGACCACAATTCATTTGAAGTAGTGCATATCTCCACCTTGAAAATGCCAACTTTTCATCGGATTGCTCCTGACTCGCCACCTCTGCCTAATCTGTTTAGTAGGGGTGTGACGAGATCTCGTTGTACGAGATCTCGCGAGATTAAAACGTGACGAGATTTCTCGTCGAGGTGAAAAGTTGTCTCGTGAGGCGATGTGATGTCAGCGTGATGGAGCGTGAAATTACTATTGAAGATCCCCCTGCAACTTTTAAATCATTCGTGTGGCAACATTTTGGTTTTCCTGCGGAAATAATAAACGGCGAAAGAGTGACAGACAAGACGAACACAATATGTAAACATTGTAAGAAAAAAATGCCGTACTACTAACTACTGCACCCGCGAGTCGCGGGTGCAGTAGTTAGTAGAGAGCTGTGGTGGTGCTGTAAGTGTTTTTGCATAGTGCTTGTGTTAGCCGCGGTATACGGCATTTTTTTCTTACAATGTTTACATATTGTGTTCGTCTTGTCTGTCACTCTTTCGCCGTTTATTATTTCCGCAGGTAAACCAAAATGTTGCCACACAAATGATTTAAAAGTGGCAGGGGGATCTTCAATAGTAACTCCACGCTCCATCACGCTGACATCACATCGCCTCACAAGACAACTTTTCACCTCGACGAGAAATCTCGTCTCGTTCTCGTGAACCCAATCTCGTGATGCGTCTCGTCTCGTCGAGTAAGCGTCTCGTCACACCCCTACTGTTTAGCGGTTGTGTGTGTGGCGCGTGTGCTGGCATGTGTGTAAAAACACTGGCTCTGATTGGCTACCATGAAACACGACTCTGCCTTAGCCAATCATAAACGCTTACCTCGTTATTAACCCACCTCCTCAGTAGCTGTTAGCAAGGGATGCGTTCGGATTACACAGTTTATTCAATCAATGCATAGTAACGCACCGCATTTAACGTCCAGTAACGTTAACGGCGTTGTAACGACGGGAAAAGTAATTAGTTAGATTACTCCGTTACTGAAAAAATAACGCTATTACCTAACGCCGTTCTTTTAAACGGCGTTATTCCAAACACTGGTACCTCATGAAGCTCATTGAGAGAACACCAAAAGGGTGGCTACTTTGAAGAATCTAAAATATAAGACATGTTTTCAGTTATTTCACACTTTTTTGTTAAGTACATAATTCCATATGTGTTCATTCATAGTTTTGATGCCTTCAGTGAGAATCTACAATGTAAATAGTCATGAAAATAAAAAGGAAACGCAATGAATGAACTTTTGGCCTGTACTGTAAGTACGTAAGAAAGAAAGAAAGAAAGAAAGAAAGAAAGAAAGAAAGAAAGAAAGTTCGTAAGAAAGAAAGAAAGAAAGAATTATTTTATTAAAATTTATTTTAAAGAATTTATTTCTATAGCACATTTAAAAACAGCTCGCGCTGACCAAAGTGCTGTACATAGCACATTCGCCACAGGGTGATAAAATAAAAATAAAATAAAAACACGTACAAATCAGTGATTTAGGCTAAAAAGTAGCGTCTTCAAAATATGAATGGGGATAATGAGGGCGAGATGCTTGCTACAGTTGCATTTCTAGCTCCCTCTCTTCATTCACTCTCTGGCCCGCGGGCTCTCGTTAAATAGTAAAACTCTCGCCCAAAATGCAACCTCGGCTCTTTTTGTGAATGTACCCGAGACAAACTTTGGCTTAAAAGCACATTTAGGACAGAAGCGCCACTTTTAAGATTTACCGTATTCTCGTTTTTCGGTCAAATGGCCTTTTGAATGGGAGTGCTAGGGACACTACTATGATCGCATCAAAATCACTATTTTTAAAACACTAACAAGGCTCGACACAACATGAAGGATCACCGGGAGCTCTACACGTGAACTCAGCATTGAGAACATGGTTTGTGTCCACAGAGTTTACACAAAAGAAAGGTTTTAACAACTCACTTTAGCGGTTGTCGTTTCCGCTCGCTGACATCTTCCCAGTCAAAAAGAGTCGATCTCTGAATGCGACGTGACAGGGAGGAGAGGAAAGACGGACAGCTCCTACAGCTTAGCTACATAGAAATGCACGGATTATTTGTTGTTTTGTCGTTAGTGAAAAAAATATTGACCTGAAGTAGTTGAAAAAGGAGCCTCATATAAGAATGACATTTCCTCCTGGGGAGTCCGTTCATTCGCATTCAGAGATCGACTATTTTTGACTGGCAGGTAAACAACTGCTAAAGTGAGTTGTTTACAACCTTTTTAGTAAAATCTGTGTACACAAACAATGTTGTCAATGCTGAATTCATGTGTAGAGCCCCTGGTGATACTTGGAGCAAAGTCTCATGTTGTGTTGAGCCTTCTTAGTGTTTTAAAAATAGTGATTTTGATGCGATCATAGTAGTGCCCCCTTACTCTCCCAATCAAAAGGCCATTTGACCGAAAACGAGAATACGGTAAATCTTAAAAGTGACGCTTACGTCCTAATTATGCTTTTAAATGGAAGTTTGACTCGGGTACATTCACAAAAAGACCCGAGGTTGCATTTGGGTGAGAGTTTGACGCTTTAAGTCTCCGTCAAAAAACATTTGGCCCAGCTGAGAGTTTGTAACTAGGAGTTGATTGGCTGTTGAAACAGCTGACGACCCTTACGTTCTAACACCAGCCTCTGGCGACTTGACCAGCCGAGTGGCGGGCGATGCCGTCAGCCGGCGCTCTATCGCCGCGAATCTTTGGTCTGACCTGGGCTTTAGGACGCACGATAAAGACGTGTGTGTGTGTGTAACCTTGAGAGAATGGAGGGGTTTTGAAGAGAAGGAAAGGAACTCACAGGGATTACCAGGTAATGTTTGGTCTTCAGCTTGTAACACAGCGAGAGGACGAAGCACTGCGCATGCTGCTGGCTCTCACGGATCAGGAACATCCTGCACATAAAATATGCAGAGGAACAATTCAGATTGCACTTTCTTAACATGCATTTTCACACGGAAGCACGCTGTAACACACTGGGCAGCGTTTAAATCTTAACCCTCAGAGGCCCGTCTACATTACTGTCTTCAGGAGGCTGTAGCAGGCTAGAGTGAAGATACTGGTGTCGTATGGAACTAGACGGC